>NW_003314374.1:404856-412977 GCF_000143415.4 Selaginella moellendorffii
CAGTGTGGCAAAGGTGAATGGGCATAGCCTTAGCGTAACAGGCCGATATGTTAATGGTACCTTTGGTTATCGGTCATGGGACCGAACACGTGGAGCACTTAGACCAAGTGCAACGGTTGAGTGGCACGGATGCCATTCTTGGGGCTAGCAAGTCCCCAAGTCCAGAATAAGACTCATGGAGGTTGTGAGTGAAACTCCTCCAAGTGGTCGGAGGTGTAGTTAAGTGACTAAAGTAAAATGGAAAATTTAGTTACTTACAGTATCTTCGACTTTGGTTAACTTGGTTGCAAAAGAGTTTTGAGTGGTGATTCACTCTTGCTTTCTTCTAGCTTTGTTCTGGTGTTGATGGCATTGAAGTGATGCCTTGTCATTGACATTGTTGATATTAAGATTCAAATGAAATGAGATATCTCTCCTTAGGATTGTGTTGATGATTTGGCTATGGCTTTGATTTGGCATTCGTGCATTTGCTAGTTAGCAACTATATTGACATTCAAACAATTTGAGTGGCAAGTTAAGTTAATTATGTTCTAGATTGTTTAGTAAGGGTTGAGCTTTATTTTTCCCTGAAAAATGATTTAGTTGTGGACTATACTAGCTTTATGAGAGGAAGAGCTAGTGATCGATATTGGAATATTAGAATCCTTATTGGATTTGAGTTAGAATATATCGATCATTGATGATTCTTCTTAGACTTGTTATGAAATGAGTTACGTGTTGCTATAGATGGATTTATGGAGATCATTTAGTGTTCACTTATTGAGCATAGCTTCATTGTGCTTAGCTTTTGGATTGATGGAGATATGCTTTTCATTAGCTTTGCATTATAAAGTTTAGTTTATGGATGTGTTGAAGAGGATATTATGGATTATGCCATGATTTCTTCTTTAGCATTGAAGTTAGTTCATGTGAAACTTGTGATCATTATTAGGCAAGACTTAGCTATAGGTTTCTTTGAGTTTTTGGTTCCTTGAGTTTCCATGCTCATTGTTCCATTTGTTAAAAGTTGTTAGAGAAAGCATTTTGGCTCATTAGTTTTAATGTTGAAGTTAGTATTTGCATCTATTAATCATTGGTAATGATTGACTATCATCTAAGATAATTGATTATCCTTGTTAAAGGTTTTGCTTGATTATTGTTAATCTCAAATGATTTGCCATTCTTCGGCATGATGGTGTAAGCTCCTAAATTTGGACTTCCCGAGAGGTCACCTAGCTGTAAGGAACCGACTCCCCGAGATGTCATAGGCTAAAGGATCCCTGAAAGCATGACCGAAATGACAAAGAGTTCATCAGATGGGACCGAGTCGAAGATCGAGTCCAAGACCGACTCTGAGGCCGAGTTCGAGATAGAGTCCGGGATCAAGCCCGAGGCTGAATCGGAGACTAAGTTCGAGACCGAGTTCGAGACAGAGTCCGAGACCCAAATCGGGTCCGAGACCGAGTCCGAGGTCGAGTCCGAAGTCGAGTTCGAGATCGGGTCCGAGATCGAGTCTGAGATCAAGTCCGAGATCGAGTCCGAGACTGAGTCTGAAGTTAGGTCTGAGATTGAGTCCGAGATCTAGTCCGAGACCGAGTCCGAATACTAATATGGGTCAAGGGGTGAAAGCCCAAAGCGTGCGTCTCCCAGAGGGGGGTGGGGGCTGCAGAGGGTTCCAAAAGTATAATAGGGATAGTGAGGTCTAGGAACCAGTCTTGAAGGAACTCTTTAGTGGTGCTTCCAAAATGACTTGAGGTTGAGACTGGGGCCGAGGGGCCTTGGGTGGGAGTGAGCATGGGCTTGGGTGGTGCCGGAGGGGCCACCCAGGGAAGTGCTCAAGAGCAGCTCCCACTCCCGAAAGGGAAACCAACTTCGGTGCTCCTAGCTCATGTGGAGTGGTGCCCCACGTGAATACCTTGTGGCTCATTGGTCCTCGCCCTTTTTAGGGGCTTAGGCCTTCCCTTTGGGATGGAAGTGGGGAGGGGGGTAGAGGTCCCCATACCGGGCCGTTAGGCCACGGTGTTTCACCCTGATGTCCCAAAGCAAGTGTTGCACCCAAGGTTTGGGATTTATAGGGGCCCATGAGCAAGTCTTGTTGTACCAAGGGGTGTTAGGAACTTGGAGGCTTGGTGTGCTTGGCTGCTTGTGCCTGCAGGGAGTGTAACTGAACCTTAAGCCCAGTCTAACTCGGGGAGGGGGATTGGGAAAGATTTAGGAATCCGTGGCGAGGCGGAGATGGAACCTCTGCCAGAGCTGAAGCCTCCGGTTGAACAAGAGGCTATGGATGAGGAATCCTTGCATGAGGAGTACTCCAGTGAGGAAACATCCAAACAGGAGTCCGGTGGCGAGGTTCGGTCGTCCAAGGCTCGATTGAACGTTCTAGAAGGACAATTGGCACAGACCAATGCCTTGCTGGAGACTCTCGTACGCAAGTTAAAGCGTGACGAAAAGCGGAAGAAAAAGCGAAAGACTACGGATATTGGCAGTGTAGAAGGTGCGGACCCTTCGATAGGGACTGAGGCAAAACTAGACAAGGTTGAATAGATCGAAGTGGAATCAGTCCCTCAGGCAGTTCCCAAGTACAAACCAAAGCCCCCACCAGTCATCAAGGGAGTGAACGACTATAAGGTGGTGGAGGATTGGTTTTACGATATGGAGGACTACTTCCAAGCGTTGCAGTTACTGAGCTCGGAGAAGGTCCCATATGCAAAACCATACTTGGCAGATAATGCCATGTTTTGGTGGAGACCGACAAAGGCCAACGAAAGACCAGTGGCCACTTGGGAAATGATGAAGGCAAGGATCCGCGTGACTTATATTCCTCCGAATGCTACTCTGCATCTAAAGGACGAGCTAAGTAGGTTGAAGCAGACCGAAACCATTCAAGAATATGTGAATGGGTTTATGGTAAAGAGGATACTTATCATGGATATGGGGGATATGGATGCGTTTCATGCCTTCATATCAAGTTTGCAAACCTAGGCTTGTAGTGAGGTGATGCGTTGGAACCCAACCAACTACAAGGAAGTGTTGGATGTGGCCATCAAGGTGCATTTCAATGATAACCTGCAAAAGGGGAACACGATGGGGTCGGGGTCCACATTCAGCAAAGGGGCCAAACCAAGGGGAACGTATAGCAGAGGGAAATTCAAGAAGAGTTTCTTTAAGAATGAGTCCTCGGGGTTCCGGAAAGGCAAATTCAGTGGCCAGTGAGCAAGTACGTGGGGGAATCAAGCAAAAAGAGACAAACCCATGGATAAGAAGGTCAAGTCGTATAGCAGTGTGGGAAACAACGTATGCTACAACTGCGGTAAGGCGGGACACTTTTCGAGGGAATGTCCCTACCCGAAGAAAGCCAGAGCCAATATGGCCATCAAGTTGGGTGAAGTCCAAACTAAGGTATGTGATCCAGTCCCTAACTCAAAGTTACTCATTACATGAGCAACTTTGGTAGAGAATCGTTTGCGACATCTACTAGCCCTCCGAAGGAAACTCGGAGGTAGCTTTGTTAAGATCCTTATTGACACAGGTGCTTCGGATAATTTTGTGGCTGCAGATATAGTCCGGCAAGCCGGACTAATGGTGCAGCAGCTAAGCGAACCAAGGACTATAGAGTTTGTTCAAGGTAGCCAAAGCACTGATGAGGTACTTCGATAAGCGAGAGTCGAAGTAGGGACATAGAAAGTGAACATGGATTTCACCGTATTGGACATGGTGGGATTTGACGTGATCTTTGGAATGGATTGGTTCAATCGGTTTGTGGTAACCCTGCATGGACAAGGTAGAAACCTTGTGGTACTGGCGAATGCCCAAGGAAGAAGATCTAGGGTGGAGGCCCAGGATCTAAAGGTAGGGCAAAGCAAGGCCAAAGAATCCCGCTTAAACCTAGTGTCCACGAGAGGACAACTCACTAAAGAAACTAAGGTAGCATTTTTGTGCTTACTCTCGGTGAAGAGTGACAAAAAGATAGGAACAGAAGAAGTACCTTTAGTGATCTAACGGGTGTTGAACCAATTCCAGGATACCATGCCGGAGGAGCTACTAGCGGGGTTGCCCCCTACACAACTGATAGAACATAAGATTGAGCTAGTTGAGGGTGCTGAGGCGGTGGTTCGTCCCCCCTATCATTTGAACAAAAAAGAACTCAAGGAGCTCAAGCACCAACTAGAGGAGTTGGTGGACAAAGGGTATGTTAGGTTGAGCAAGTCACCGTATGGGGCACCGGTGTTATTTGTGAAAAAAAAAGATGGATTTATGCGCATGTGCATAAACTACCAGTTGCTCAACAAGTATACAAAGAAGAACAAGTACCCTTTGCCAAAGATTGAGGACTTGTTTGATAGGTTGGGAAAGGCAAAATATTTCTCGAGGATTGACTTGAGGTCAGGATACTATTAGATTAGGGTAGCAGAGGAAGATGTCGAGAAGACAACTTGTCGAACCAGGTATGGGAGGTTTGAGTTTCTAGTGATGCCCTTTGGGCTGTGCAATGCACTGGCAACATTTTTATCGTTGATGAACGATATCTTTGTACCCTATTTGGATCACTTCGTGGTCGTCTATATCAACGACATCCTGATCTATAGCGAGACGCTAGAGGAGCATGCCGAACACTTGGCGAAGGTGTTTGAGAAACTAAAGGAACACAAACTATATGTTAAAAAGAGCAAGTGTGACTTTGCTTAACAAGAGGTAAAGTTTCTCGGGCATGTGGTGGGTCAGGACGAGCTCAAGGTGAACCCGGAGAAGGTCCAAGCGATCCAGGAATGGGAGTGACCATTGAATGTACATGAGTTGAGGGCGTTCTTGGGGCTATGCAACTACTACCGAAAGTTTATCAGACACTATTCGAGAGTAGCCTTGCCCTTAACGGACCAAACAGGAAAAGGGAAGATGGTATGGACAGTGGAATGCGAGGTGGCATTCGTCCACCTCAAAGGGAAGTTGAGGAAAGCTCCCGTGTTAGCAGTGGAATGCGAGGCGGCATTCGTCCACCTCAAAGGGAAGTTGAGGAAGGCTCCCGTGTTAGCATTACTAGACTTTGGTGTAAGCTCCTGAGTTTGGACTTCCCGGGAGGTCACCCAACCCAGTACTATTCAAACCCAAGGACACTTAACCCCAAGTATCCCAAGACCCTTAACCGATTAGAAAAGGGGGTGCACTCTTATTCATGGGCCCTTTCCCTCTATATTTGAACCCCATGGATCATATCTCAAGTTGTTCTCTTGGTTGCTTATATTTGGTAAGGACTTTGAGGTAGAAATGGATGCTTCGGACTTTGCGTTGGGCGCAGTTTTGAAGCAAGACAACCATCCAGTAGCGTTCTTCTCGAAGAAGTTGGACAAGGCTCAACAGAAGTGACTTGCCCACGAGAAGGAATTGTTTGTGGTGGTCAAGGCACTCAAGGAGTGGCGACACTACCTTGGGAGACACTTCAAGGTTTACACGGATAATGTGGCAATGAAACACTTCTTGTCACAGCCCGACCTGAGAGGGAAACAAGGTCGGTGGGCCAATGCCTTGGTCGAGTTTGATTGCGAGATTCTGTACAAGCTTGGGAAGAGCAACATTGTGGTGGATGCGCTAAGTCGAAAAGTAAGCTTGAGGTTGGTGATATCCAGCGTGACAGCAACCTTTTGGGACAACGTGCAGACAGCATATGAGAACGATGGTCTAGCCCAAGAAGTGTTGCTGAGGAATCTAGAGGCACGGGAAGCTCACCAGAGAGATGAGCTGCCAACGGAAGAGAAAACGGGCTATGTGGAATGCAACAGACTCATCTATTACAAGCAAATGAGGGTGTATGTTCTAGAAGGAGAACTAAGGAAGGTAGCCTTAGAAGAGTGTCATGACAAACCTCTTGCGGGACACAGCGGAGTGCCCAAGACGATGGGCTTACTCAAGAGGAAGTACCATTAGCCAAATATGGCTAAGGACGTCCAAGACTATGATGTAAAGACATGTCCAACATGTCAGCAGGTCAAAGCCGTAACTAAGGCTAGTGGGGGCTTATTGCAAAGCATCCCAATTCCAGATCATCTATGGAAATGTCTTACGATGGACTTCATCACGGGACTCCCCCCAAGCAAGGGGTTTGATGCGATATTCGTGATGGTGGACTGATTTTTGAAAATGGCACATTTCATACCCACCACAACGGAAGTGGATGCGGAAGGTGTGGCAAAGCTATTCTTCGAACAAGTGGTTCGAGTGTGGGGAAGACCAAAAAAGATCATCTCAGATCGAGATAAGATCTTCACTAGTAGGTTCTGGAGGACTCTCCTGGAATAGTATCGCACCAAGCTGAAATTTAGCATAGCCTATCACCCATAAATAGGTACTGGGTATTAAGTCAAGTTTGATGGCACTAACACTTCTTGACAGACGGACAAACGGAAAGGGTGAATAGGCAGCTGGAGGATTATTTGCAATGCTATGCCTCGGAAGACCAGACCGATTGGGTAAGTTATTTGGGACTTGCAGAAATGTGTTATAACAACTCACCACATTCGAGTATCGGGGTGAGTCTTTGGGAAGTCATCAATGGGCGAGCTATTGAAGGTCCCATGGAACTCGGCATGGCCGAGTATCATGGAGAGCTACCCGTAGTGGAGGCATTCATGGCGGAAAGACTCAACATTTGGAATCTAGTGGGGGATTCCTTGGAACGGGCTCAACAAAGGCAAACCAAATACGTGAACCAGAAGTGCCGGGATGTAGAGTTCTAAGCGGGGGAGAAAGTGTGGCTGAACACCAAGAACCTCAGGCTACCAAGTGGGATCAGCCGAAAGTTGACCCAAAGGTAAAAATGCATGTATTCATGTAAATGAATTGATCTTGAGTTCCTTAAGTAGGTTCACGGGGCCTTACGAGATTGAGGCACGAATTGATAAAGTGGCTTACCGTCTCCGACTTCCTCGAGAGATGGGGAAGATGCACCCACTGTTCCACGTGAATTTACTCAAGCCGTACGTTGAGGATCCGCTTCGCAAGGACCAAGTAAGACCTCTACCTGAGGTTATCCAAGGGGAAGAGGAATACAAAGTCGAGGCCATCCTCAATGCGTGCAAGAGCAAGTGACAAGGACGCGAGGTGAGAGAGTTCCATGTGAAGTGGAAAGGATTTCCACACTACAAAGCAACATGGGAACTGGAGGAGAACCTAGCGAATGCGCGAGATCTAGTGAAGGAATTTCTGCAAGGCAGAACTCTATGTACTTATGCAAAGTTCAATTAAAATATCAATTTGGGAAGTTGAGCAAAGGCATATGTTGGGACCCGAGGGCGCGTTGAAGGTAAGCTAATTAGCATGGGTTAGCTAGGTCGACCAGGCGTAGGGCACTATGCTTGACTCCCCATGGGGATGTCGAATCTGTAGACGTATTCTACGGAGGTTGGGTTCAAGTCCCAACCCCCTAGTAAAGCAAGGCTAGGTTCAAGTCCCAACCCCATACTAGGGCATGGTGAGGTGAGGGGTATAGGGACACCTATATTCCGTTGTCATGGGCTCTTGGCCGGGGAGGCTAACTTAGGCACACCACTAAGTGGGGGGATGCCCCCGGAGACATGGTCAACAAGTCGTAGGATAAAAAAGAGACGTTCGATGTGGGCATCGAACTTCTTCTATGGGTGGTGGAGTTATAAGGAACTGACTCCCCGAGATGTTATAGGCTAAAGGATCCCTGAAAGCATGACTGAAATGACAAAGAGTTCATCGGATGGGACCGAGTCGAAGATCGAGTCCAAGACCGACTCTAAGGCCGAGTTCGAGATAGAGTCCGGGATCAAGCTCGAGGCCAAATCGGAGACCAAGTTCGAGACCAAGTTTGAGATAGAGTCCGAGACCCAAATCGGGTCCGAGACCGAGTCCGAAGTCGAGTCCGAGATCAGGTTCGAGATTGAGTTCGAGATCGAGTCCGAGACCGACTCTATGGCCGAGTTCGAGATAGAGTCCGGGATCAAGCCCGAGGCCGAATCGGAGACCAAGTTCGAGACCAAGTTCGAAACAGAGTCCGAGACCCAAATCGGGTCCGAGACCGAGTCCGAAGTCGAGTCCGAGATTGAGTTCGAGATCGAGTCTGAGACCGAGTCCGTATACTCATACGGCTCAAGGGGTAAAGCCCAAAGCATGTGTCTCCCAAGG
>NW_003314374.1:414029-441805 GCF_000143415.4 Selaginella moellendorffii
CAGGGGTGTTAGGAACTTGGAGGCTTGGTGTGCTTGGCTGCTTGTGCCTGCAGGGAGTGTAGCCAAACCTTAAGCCCAGTCTAACCCAGGGAGGGGGATTGGGAGAGATTTGGGAATCCGTGGGTGGATGGCTAACGCTTCGTTGCTCGTGCATGTGAGACACAAAATCCCTAGGCCCCAAAGTGGAGCCAGAAAGGGTGCCACGTGGTAGTGGCTGAAGCGAGAGCCAAACGAGCGTAACACGTTTGGACCAAAAGCTCTGACTTGAAAAGTCAAGAGCAGGAGTGGAACTCCCAAAGAAGTGCTCGAGGAACGAGCACGAAGCGAGCAAAAAGCGAGGCTCCAAAAAGGGACCCAAAAGGACCAACACATGACACGTGGAAGTGTCCGAGATGGACCCGAGTTGGAGTCCGAAGTGGAGTCCGAGATGGACCCGAGATGGAGTCCGAGGTGGACCCGAGTTGGACCCGAAATGGAGTCCGAGATGGAGTCCGAGGTGGACCCGAGATGGACCCGAAATGGAGTCCGAGATGGAGTCCGAGATGGACCCGAGATGGAGTCCGAGGTGGACCCGAGATGGACCCGAAATGGAGTCCGAGATGGAGTCCGAGGTGGACCCGAGATGGACCCGAAATGGAGTCCGAGATGGACCCGAGATGGAGTCCAAGATGGAGTCCGAGATGGAGTCCGAGATGGAGTCCGAAGTCGAGACCGAGACCGAGACCGGGACCGAGACCGAGACCGAGACCGAGATCGGGACCGAGAACGAGACCGAGGCCGAGGCCGAGTCCGAGTCCGAGTCCAAGTCCAAGCCCGAGTCCGAGTCCGAGTCCGAGTTCGAGTCTGAGAGGGTGAAAGCCCAAAGCGTTCGTCTCCCAGACCCTGGGGGGTTTGGTGAGCTCCAAAAGTATAGTGAGGGGGAGGACTGCAGTGGAGCCAGTTTGGCCAGGAAAGGCCAGTTTGGCCCAGGAAGGCCAGACCCAGTGTTGGGTGATGAACTGACCACTGGGAAGTCCAAGACTAGAGTGAATACGGACCGACAAGCGGGGTAGCTTGGTGAAGTGTTCAAGAGCCGGCTCTAGTTCCCCCGGGAGATTGACTGGCCGATGCTCCCAGTCCAAGTGTGGGTGGCACTACCTACTTGGATACCTGGTGTGGCTCAATGGAACCTCGCTCTAAGCCCATGGCTAGAGCACCTAAAGGCGATAGGTGGGGAGAGTACCCAGGTGGCTCACGTAAGGCCACGGTGTTCCGAAATGTTGTCCCAAAGGCCCAGACTGTGGAAAGGAAGAGGAGCAGTCCTCTGGGGTAGTGACCAAGGACACAGTCATGTGGTGAGGAAGTCCCAGAGGACCGTGGGACTTAGTGGTCGGGCCTGTGGGCCTCGATCCAGTGGCAGTGTTGGCAAACACGGCCAGGGGCAGAAAGGGACTTGGTAGGAACTGACAAAGGGACTTTGGGGAAGGCAATTCCCCAGGTCTGTGGGCATCCTAAGGATGCTAAGGAGTGGATCTAGGATGACCACTCGTGGACACATGGCCCAGTCTTGGAGAGACGAGGTGGTGATGCAAGTGGTGTTGAACCACTAGTGCAGCAAAGGTGAATGGGCATGGCCTTAGCGTAACGGGCCGAGATGTCAATGGTACCTTTGGGTGTCGGTCTCAGGACCGGACACGTGGAGCACTTGGACCAGGTGCAAGTGTGGAGTGGCATGGATGCCATTCTTGGGGCTAGCAAGTCCCAAGTCCTGAATTGGACTGATGGAGGTTGTGAATGAGACTCCTCCAAGTGGTCGGAGGTGTGGTTAAGTGACTAAAGTAGAATGGAAAATTTAGTCGCTTACAATTTGGTATTGGAGCTGTTCCTTAGTCCGACTTTTATTGGTGCTCAAGTATATCACCACTAGTGTTGGCATCAGAAGGTCCGAGGAGTGGGCCTATCCTTGAGGAGTAGCAAGTCGAGAAGACATGGCTCTCCATTACAGTTCATGTGTGAACTTGTAGACGAGGTGGTGGATAGAAAAGGGCCAATAATGGAACGACTTTGGGATCTTGGGAACAGTGCAAGGTTTTCCTCATTGAGTTGAGGATGTGATCCGGATGAGCATTTGTCTCAGCAAATTGGCTTATGTTGTTGTGGTAAACAACTAAAGTTGGGATCACGGGAAAGATAGAGACTCCAAAACAATAAAGGAGTCACAAGATTATCCTCATATAGTTGAGGTTGGTGCTCATGAATGTGAGACCAAAGGTAATGACCGTGGAAGGTCAAATACGGAAGAGGACGCAAGTCCTTGAAATGGTAGCCGGGGCTACCTATAATAAATGCTGGAACAACCCAAAGAGTTGGGGGTGTATTAAGTGGATGAGTTGGTATTCTCATCACATGGACAAGTAGTCTTAAGGGGCAAAGGTTGCCCCCAGAGAACAAAATCAAGTGTCGGAGTAACACTTGGGAAAATAGTCCTTTTGAGTAAGACCGAAATGCAAGAAGTGTATTCCAGTGAGCTAGTGCCTCACAAGTAGGACCTTACGGGTCGGTGGATTAACCAAGTCCAAAACTGCTGAATGACTCAAGTAGAGTCAAGGGATGGTCCTAAAAGGACTGATGGAAGCATTTGGACTGAGGTGTGTTGTACCCCACAAAGGATGGGGGGGGGATCATAGGATCCAAGGATGAGAACAGAGAGTATCTCATCGATGGCAAAATGTGCCATGCTAAAGTTATGGGAAAGGTGTTCCCAGAAGAAAACAACTTTGACACAAAGTTGTGTGTGACCTCTATGGTGTAGTGCTAACGGATGGTTGGCATGAGAAAGAGCGGTGTTGGTCTTGGCAAAGACTTAAACACGAAGGGGAAGTGTCATAGAGGTAGGCTCGTGGAGCTGATGGTGTGGAGACACCAAATGTGCCAAGGTGTGATACCTTGAGGCTATGTTGGTGGGTTCATGAGAACCCCTTGCCAAAGGAATCCCAATGGAAATGGGAATGGCATAGCCTAAGCGGTAGAGCATGCAGCTGGAGTGCGGTGACCCAGATAATGATGGAGGTGTGCAAGCACCAAGCAATGAGTTGTAGGACTTGACAACTATGAGGCAACTAAGCAAGAGGTGCAAAATAACTGGTTAAACGGGTAGAAGGTAGCTACCCAAGACTTCTAGTATAGGGAAGTCGGATATACCCTTACGGGGGATAAGTTGCTTACGTTGCGATATAGTAAGTCAATGTCATAAAAGGAAATACTCATTGTCAAGAAAGCCATCATTGGGACACCCGAACACTCTAGAACACCAAAAGTTGGTGTTTGATGTCGCGAGGGTAATGGATAAAGCCCAAGGGACTAAGTCCCTAGCGAATGATGGATAGAAGGTGCTGTCCAAATGTCCAAGGTTGCGGAGACAGGAGAGGACTGTCTACCCAAGTTGGACAAAGCCAAAAATGGAATTTTGGCAAGGCTAGTGATGGGCATGTAAAGGCCCATAAGCAACAATGTAATCCTAGTGTGTGGGATAATAAGCTGAGCATACCCGGATTGAGGAACCACTCCCTGGGCTATTGGGTAGGTTCATCCCTAAGAATACTTGCTAAGGCATGATAGAAAGTGCAAAGCTATCCTCCTGGTCTGGAGGAGAATGACCGAAAGAAAGGTGTGAAGCCAAAGGCAAGTAGTATTGGGATGGAACTGAACCATAGAAATCAAAGGGCATATCCAACAGTGGTTATGAAAGTTGGGAGTGGAGAATCAAGAGGGTGCTCGAGGATGTTGTTGCTAGCAACCGTGATGCCATGAAGAGTCTAAAATATGGAATTGTCCATGTTAGACTATATGGCAACTATAAAGCTTGCGAAAGGGGAGGCCTTAGCAAGCTGAGGGATAGAGTTCCTTCAAGGTTCCCAAAGACGATTCTAGGTAGCGTAGTACCTAGAAAGGCCAAGTGTAAATGGTTCATGGAACGTGCGAAATCAGCGTGGCGCAGCAGAAGCGTGGTCTTGAAGCTTGCCATGAGGCAAGGTTATCAAGGTTAGGGAAGTAGTTCCCGAGTGTTCAAAGAGAGGGCTTTGAATGAAAGTCGATGGTCAAGGACTTTCACGCTTATGCAGGAACCATGTTACAATGGTCGGAGGACTTGCCAAGTGAGATTGGCACGTTGGGGGAACAAAGACCCTAGTTGAAGGTGATATCTTCAAAAAGGGTGGGCCAGGGGGCCGAGCATGGAGGAGTCCATGCATGATCACAGACATGTCAAGTGAGAGGACTTGGCAGTGTGGAGGAACTAGGTTCCTAAGCTGTGATCTGTAGCGCGCTTTAAAAATAGGTTGGTGCACCGGCGTGGGGAGTCACGCCAGGCATCTAGTGTGATGCCGTCCGTAGATGCATATACGAAGGTTGGGTTCGAGTCCCGACCCTCTAGTGCTTGGGTTCGAGTTCCAAATCACTAGGGTGTGGTGATGGTTTGGAATATGAGGACACTCATATTTCGGTGGTCATGGACTCTCAGTGGGGAGACTGGTTTGGGCACACCGCCAAGCGAGGGATGCCTCGGAGTCGTGATGCACGGTTAGATTGCTTAGTGTGAAAGCTCGGCATATCTAACTTGAACGCTTTGGTGCAAGTGGCACCAAGGACGTGGTGAGTGAGATGGGGACACCTAATCTCAGTTGCTATGGACCCTTGGCCGGAAGGGCTGGCTTGGGCGCACCGCCAAGTGTGGGGGATGCCCCCGGGGTCGTAGTTAACAAGTTAAAGGTCTAGAAGACCTAGTACCTATTGGCAAACCTGTTAAGGTGCCGAGGTGAGATCACTAGGTGATCTTGTGGCTAAATAAGGACAAGGTCCTTGTTTGGGTTAAGGAATAAGGTTCTTAGTTCAAAGTGTTGATTTGAACTATTGATGATGGTGTGGCTTGGTCAAGGTGACCAAGTGGGAAAAGCACCTTAGGGAAATGAGCTATGTCATCGCGATGGCATAGTGTGTCCAAGGAAAGTAGTCTCTAAAGAGACCCATGAGAGGGTCACAAAGTTGGGCCGAGGATAAAGCCCACAGCAGAAGATGCTAAAAGAGACTTACTAGGGGTGAACACCCTAGTCTTGGCAAAACAGAGCCTTTGCTATGGAATCAAAAGAATACCTCAAGGAGGGAGGTAGAGATTCGATGTTGCTTGGTGCAACAATCAACGGATAGGAGCAAAAGATGAGTGGCGAAGATAGGGCCGTGGAATCCCTGGGAAGGAATCCAAGTGACAAAGTTAGGCGAGGAACACTAATGTGTTGGATGCTAACAAATTGCGGGAAAGGAAGTGTGTTTCCAAGGATGGATTCCGAATTGCTCCGATTTGGCGAAAGTGGAAGCTCCAAGGGAGGGAGCGGTAAGGTAGCCAAATGATAGGGCGATGGACAACCCGAGCACAAAGTGTGATAAATGGAACTTAGTGCCCAAGGTGACACGAAATAGAAGAGAGGATGATGGTGCCCTCAAGTAATGAACTTCCTAGGATAGGGAAGTGGAGTCGCACAATCTGTGCAATGCAAGGTGTTGGAGACACCTAGGAAATTGACTTCCAAAAGTCAAAAGAGTAAAAGTTCCAAGGTGCAAACATTCAATAGATGGAAATTGAGGCTACTCAAGAAGGAGTAGTGGGATTGACTTAGAGAAGGGCCTCTAATGGGTTTAGCGAGAACTAAACCAATAAATGGAAAGAACCACCCCAAGTGGTCCAATCAGTTTCTAAGTTGGAGAGACTATCCTCCTTAGAGGATGGACAAGGCATGGTGAGCCTTCGGGGTCAAACCATAGCCAAATATTGGCCGGGTGCCAAGGGTGGGAATGGTAATACCTGCGGGTGTTACTTTATAAAAGGGTTTACCATTCGATGAGGACATCGAACTTCGTCTATGGGTGGTGGAGTTGTGAGACACAAAATCCCTAGGCCCCAAAGTGGAGCCAGAAAGGGTGCCACGTGGTAGTGGCTGAAGCGAGAGCCAAACGAGCGTAACACGTTTGGACCAAAAGCTCCGACTTGAAAAGTCAAGAGCAGGAGTGGAACTCCCAAAGAAGTGCTCGAGGAACGAGCACGAAGCGAGCAAAAAGCGAGGCTCCAAAAAGGGACCCAAAAGGACCAACACATGACACGTGGAAGTGTCCGAGATGGACCCGAGTTGGAGTCCGAAGTGGAGTCCGAGATGGACCCGAGATGGAGTCCGAGGTGGACCCGAGTTGGACCCGAAATGGAGTCCGAGATGGAGTCCGAGGTGGACCCGAGATGGACCCGAAATGGAGTCCGAGATGGAGTCCAAGATGGACCCGAGATGGAGTCCGAGGTGGACCCGAGATGGACCCGAAATGGAGTCCGAGATGGAGTCCGAGGTGGACCCGAGATGGAGTCCGAGATGGACCCGAAATGGAGTCCGAGGTGGACCCGAGATGGACCCGAAATGGAGTCCGAGATGGACCCGAGATGGAGTCCGAGATGGAGTCCGAGATGGAGTCCGAGATGGAGTCCGAAGTCGAGACCGAGACCGAGACCGGGACCGAGACCGAGACCGAGACCGAGATCGGGACCGAGAACGAGACCGAGGCCGAGGCCGAGTCCGAGTCCGAGTCCGAGTCCAAGTCCGAGTCCGAGCCCGAGTCCGAGTTCGAGTCTGAGAGGGTGAAAGCCCAAAGCGTTCGTCTCCCAGACCCTAGGGGGTTTGGTGAGCTCCAAAAGTATAGTGAGGGGGAGGACTCCAGTGGAGCCAGTTTGGCTAGGAAAGGCCAGTTTGGCCAGGAAAGGCCAGTTTGGCCCAGGAAGGCCAGACCCAGTGTTGGGTGATGAACTGACCACTGGGAAGTCCAAGACTAGAGTGAATACGGACCGACAAGCAGGGTAGCTTGGTGAAGTGTTCAAGAGCCGGCTCTAGTTCCCCCGGGAGATTGACTGGCCGATGCTCCCAATCCAAGTGTGGGTGGCACTACCTACTTGGATACCAAGCGTGGCTCAATGGAACCTCGCTCTAAGCCCATGGCTAGAGCACCTAAAGGCGATAGGTGGGGAGAGTACCCAGGTGGCTCGCGTAAGGCCACGGTGTTCCGAAATGTTGTCCCAAAGGCCCAGACTGTGGAAAGGAAGAGAAGCAGTCCTCTGGGGTAGTGACCAAGGACACAGTCATGTGGTGAGGAAGTCCCAGAGGACCATGGGACTTAGTGGTCGGGCCTGTGGGCCTCGATCCAGTGGCAGTGTTGGCAAACACGGCCAGGGGCAGAAAGGGACTTGGTAGGAACTGACAAAGGGACTTTGGGGAAGGCAATTCCCCAGGTCTATGGGCATCCTAAGGATGCTAAGGAGTGGATCTAGGATGACCACTCGTGGACACATGGCCCAGTCTTGGAGAGACGAGGTGGTGATGCAAGTGGTGTTGAACCACTAGTGCAGCAAAGGTGAATGGGCATGGCCTTAGCGTAACGGGCCGAGATGTCAATGGTACCTTTGGGTGTCGGTCTCAGGACCGGACACGTGGAGCACTTGGACCAGGTGCAAGTGTGGAGTGGCATGGATGCCATTCTTGGGGCTAGCAAGTCCCAAGTCCTGAATTGGACTGATGGAGGTTGTGAATGAGACTCCTCCAAGTGGTCGGAGGTGTGGTTAAGTGACTAAAGTAGAATGGAAAATTTAGTCGCTTACAGTGCAGTGAGTAGCTGAAACCAAGTAGGACCAAGTAGGAGCTAGTACAATAGGTGGGAACCTTGACAAGGGAACTTAGCACAAGCCAAGGCAGTGTTGGTCGGATAGACGAGATAAGCTGGTAAATTTGGGAAGGAAAAATTTGTAGCTTACACCAGCCTAGTACTATTCAAACCCAAGGACGCTTAACCCCAAATATCCCAAGACCCTTAACCGATTGAAAAAGGGGGTGCACTTTTATTCATGGGCCCTTTCCCTCTATATTTAAACTTTATGGATCTTCTCTTGAGTCGTTCTTTTTGGTTGCTTACAATCCACCACGCTTCCCTACAAGTTCACGCCCTCGTGAACGAAAGCTAAGAGCCGCAACTCTCCCGAGAGCCCCACTCTCTTGACACCCTACCCCTCGGGTCAAGCTTAGCGGGAGCAAACTAGACCAACCAGATGTCATTGAACATGTGGTGTGATTCCTTTAGCCAACAAACAGAGTCGGACCCGAGACCCCTCTAATACCAAATGTAAGTTCCTGAATTTGGACTTCCCAGGAGGTCACCCAACCTAGTACTATTCAAACCCAAGAACGCTTAACCCTAAATATCCCAAGACCCTTAACCGATTGGAAAAGGGGGATTCATGGGCCCTTTCCCTTTATATTTGAATCTTATGGATCTTCTCTCGAGTCGTTCTCTTTAGTTGCTTATAAATGGATTCTTTCTTCAATAATGATTATACATTTTTTTATTGATAGGATGATTGATGATCTTTCATGATGGTTAGTTGTTATTTTTGATGGCTATGGCTTTTTGCAATACCACACATTATTTGTGGCTTGCTTTGGATTGGTCTCTTGGGTTTGAGCTATCAATAGGATGTTGCTGACACTTGCTGAAGCAACTCTAGTTCTTTGGTGTTGTTGACCAGGATCTATTCAGATTAGCTAGTGTGATGGTTGGCATGAACGAATATTTGTTAGTCTTACCACATACATTCAGTTTTGTTGATTGTTCCTCAAGTTAAATCTGATAGATTTGAATGTTATCTATTTCGATACATTCGCGAGCATCTTTCTTACCAATCGATACTGTCTACAATTTTTTATAGTTAAGTTTTTTCATTGAGTTTACTTAATGATATACTTGCTATTGATTTTTGTTAGATAGTAAATCCTATTTTTTTCGATTCTGCTGATCTTGGTGGTTCCTAATATACGCTAATACTAGTTTATCGGATGATAACTTACTTGGAATACTTTTATGTTCTAATCTAAGATTTATTCACTGATAATTAATGTAAGCTACAAATTTTTCCTTTCCAATTTGCCAGCTTACCTCGTCTATCCTGCCAACTCTGCCTTGTCTTGTGCTAAGTTCCCTCGCCAAGGTCCTCGCCTATGGTACTAGCTCCTACTTGGTCCTACTTGGTTTCAGCTACTCACTGCACGAGCAACGGAGTGTTAGCCATCCATCTACGGATTCCCAAATCTCTCCCAATCCCCCTCCCCGGGTTAGACTAAACTTAAGGTTCAGCTACACTCCCCGCAGGCACAAGCAGCCAAACACACCAAGCTTCCAGATTCCTAACACCCCTTGGTACCACAAGACTTGATCATGGGACCCTCTAAATCCCAAGCCTTGGGTGCAGCACTTGCTTCGCGACGTCGGGGCAAAACACCGTGGCCTAACGGCCCGGTATGGGTACCTCTACCCCCCCACTTCCATCCCAAAGGGAAGGCCCAAGCCCCTAGGAAGGGCGAGGACCAATGAGCCACAAGTGGGGCACCACTCCACATGAGCCGGGAGCACTGCAGTCGGTTTCCCTTTCGGGAGTGGGAGCTGCTCTTGAGCACTTCCTTGGGTGGCCCCTCCGGCACCACCTAAGCCCATGCTCACTCCCACCCAAGGCCCCTCGGCCCCAGTCTCAACCTCAAGTCAGTTTGGAAGCACCACTAAAGAGTTCCTTCAAGACTGGTTCCTAGACCTCACTATCCCTACTATACTTTTGGAACCCCCTGCAGCCGCCCCCCCCCCCCCCCCCGGGAGACGCATGCTTTGGGCTTTCACCCCTTGAGCTGTATTAGTATTTGGACTTAGTCTCAGAATCAATCTCGGACTCGATCTCGGACCCGACTTTGGACTCAGTCTCGGACTCGATTTCGGACTCGATCTCGGACCCGATCTCGGACTCAACTTCGGACTCGACCTCAGACTCGGTCTCGGACCCGATTTGGATCTTGGACTCTGTCTCGAACTCGGTCTTGAACTCGGTCTCGAACTGGGTCTCCGATTCGGCCTCAGCTCGATCCCGGACTCTATCTCGAACTCGGTCTCTGAGTTGGTCTTGGACTCGATCTTCGACTCGGTCCCATCCGATGAACTCTTTGTCATTTCGGTCATGCTTTCGGGGATCCTTTAGCATACGACATCTCGGGGAGTCGGTTCCTTACAACTCCACCACCCAACGTCTCTTTTTATCCTACAACTTGTTGACCATGTCTCCGGGGGCATCCCCCCACTTAGTGGCTTGCCTAAGTTAGCCTCCCCGGCCAAGAGCTCATGACAACGGAATATAGGTGTCCCTATACTCCTCACCTCACCACGCCCTAGTATAGGGTTGGGACTTGAACCCAACTTTGCTTTACTAGGGGGTTGGGACTTGAACCCAACCTCCGTAGAATACGTCTACGGATTCGACATCCCCGTGGGGAGTCGGGTGTAGTGCCTTACGCTTGGTTGACCTAGCTAACCCAAGCTAATTAGCTTACCTTCGGCGAGCCTTCGAGTCCCAACACATGCCTCTTGTTCAACTTCGCAAATTGATATTTTTAATTGAACTTTGCATAAGTACATAGAGTTCTGCCTTGCAGAAATTCCTCCACAAGATCTCACACGTTCGTTAGGTTCTCCTTCGGTTCCCATGTTGCTTCGTAGTGTGGAAATCCTTTCCACTTCACATGGAACTCTCTCACCTCGAGTTCTTGTCGCTTGCTCTTCTGCGCATTGAGGATGGCCTCGACTTCGTATTCCTCTTCCCCTTGGATAACCTTAGGTAAAGGTCTCTCCTGGTCCTTGTGAAGCGGATCCTCAAAGTACGGCTTGAGTAAGTTCACGTGGAACACTAAGTGCATCTTCCCCATCTCTCGAGGAAGTCAGAGTCGGTAAGCCACTTTACCGATTCGTGCCTCAATCTCGTAAGGCCCCGCGAACCTGCTTATGGAACTCAAGATCAATTCATTTTCAGGAATACATGCATTTTTACCTTTGGGTCAACTTTTGGCTGATCCCACTTGGTAGCCTGAGGTTCTTGGTGTTCAGCCACACCTTCTCCCCAGCTTGGAACTCTACATCCCGACGCTTCTGGTTCGCATATTTGGTTTGCCTTTGTTGAGCCCGTTCCAAGGAATCCCTCACTAGATTCCAAATGCTGAGTCTTTCCGCCGTGAATGCCTCCACTGCGGGTAACTCTCCATGATACTCGGCCACGCCGAGTTCCACAGGACCTTCAATAGCTCGCCCATTGATGACTTCCCATGGACTCACCCTGATACTCGAATGTGGTGAGTTGTTATAACACATTTCCGCAAGTCTCAAATGACTTACCCAATCGGTTTGGTCTCCCAAGACATAGCATCGCAAATAATCCTCCAACTGCCTATTCACCCTTTCCGTTTGTCCGTCTGTCAAGAAGTGTTAGTGCCAACCAACTTGACTTAATACCCCATACTTGTCTGTGGGTGATAAGCTGTGCTGAATTTCAACTTGGTGCGATACTGTTCTAGGAGAGTCCTCCAGAACCTACTGGTGAAGATCTTATCTCAATCTGAGATGATCTCTTCTGGTCTTCCCCACACTCGAACCACTTGTTTGAAGAACAACTTCGCCACACCTTCCGCATCCACCTCCGTTGTGGTGGGTATGAAATGTGCCATTTTCGAAAATCGGTCCACCACCACGAATATCGCATCAAACCCCTCACTTGGGGGAAGTCCCGTGATAGAGTCCATCGTAAGACACTTCCACGGACGATCTGGAATTGGGATGCTTTGCAACAAGCCCCCACTAGCTTTAGTCACGGCTTTGACCTGCTGACATGTTAGACATGTCTTTACATAGTCTTGGACGTCCTTAGCCATATTTGGCCAATGGTACTTCCTCTTGAGTAAGCCCATCGTCTTGGGCACTCCACCGTGTCCTGTAAGAGGTCCGTCATGACACTCTTCTAAGGCTACCTTCCTTAGTTCCCTTTCTGGAACATACACCCTCGTTTGCTTGTAATAGATGAGTTCGTTGCGTTCTGCATAGCTCGTTTTCTCTTCCGTTAGCAGCTCACCTCTCTGGTGAGCTTCCCGTGCCTCTAGATTCCTCAGCAACACTTCTTATGCTAGACCATCGTTCTCATATACTGTCCGCACATCGTCCCAGAAGGTTGCTGTCACGCTAGATATCGCCAACCTCAAGCTTGCTTTTCGACTTAGCGCATCCACCACGATGTTGCTCTTCCCAGGCTTGTACAGAATCTCGCAATCAAACTCGGCCAAGGCATTGGCCCACCGACCTTGTTTCCCTCTCAGGTCGGGCTGTGACAAGAAGTGTTTCGTTTCCACATTGTCCGTATAAACCTTGAAGTGTCTCCCAAGGTAGTGTTGCCACTCCTTGAGCGCCTTGACCACCACAAACAATTCTTTCTTGTGGGCAAGCCACTTTCTTTGAGCCTTGTCCAACTTTTTTGAGAAGAACGCTACTGGATGGTTTTCTTGCTTCAAAACTGTGCCCAACGCAAAGTCCGAAGCATCCATTTCTACCTCAAAGTCCTTACCAAAGTTTGGTAATGCCAATACAGGAGCCTTCCTCAACTTCCCTTTGAGGTGGACGAATGCCGCCTCGCATTCCGCTGTCCATACCATCTTCCCTTTTCCTGTTTGGTCCGTTAAGGGCAAGGCTACTCTCGAATAGTGTCTGATAACTTTCGATAGTAGTTGCATAGCCCCAAGAACGCACTCAACTCCTATACATTCGCTGGTCATTCCCATTCCTGGATCGCTTGGACCTTCTCCGGGTCCACCTTGAGCCCGTCCTAGCCCACCACATGCCCGAGAAACTTTACCTTTTGTTGAGCAAAGTCACATTTGCTCTCTTTAGCATACAGTTTGTGTTCCCTTAGTTTCTCAAACACCCTCGCCAAGTGTTCGGCATGCTCCTCTAGCGTCTCGCTATAGATCAGGATTTCATCGATAGAGACGACCACGAAGTGATCTACATAGGGTACAAAGATGTGGTTCATTAGCGCCAAAAATGTTGCCGGAGCATTGCATAGCCCGAAGGGCATCACCAGAAACTCAAAGCTCCCATACCTCGTTCGACATGTTGTTTTCTCGACATCCTCCTCGGCTACCCTGATCTGGTAGTATCCTGACCTTAGGTCAATCCTCGAGAAGTATTTTGCCTTTCCCAACCTATCGAACAGGTCCTCAATCCTGGGCAAAGGGTACTTGTTCTTCTTTGTATACTTGTTGAGCAACCGATAGTCTATGCACATGCGCATAGATCCATCTTTCTTTTTCACAAATAACACCGGCGCCCCATACGGCGATTTGCTCAACCTAACATACCCTTTGTCCACCAACTCCTCTAGTTGGCGCTTGAGCTCCTCGAGTTCTTTCTCGTTCAATTGATAGAGGGGACGAACCACCGCCTCAGCACCCTCGACCAGCTCAATCTTATGTTCTATCGATCGTGCGGGGGGCAACCCCGCCGGTAACTCCTCCGGCATGGTATCCTAGAATTGGTCCAACACCCGTTGGATCACTAAAGGTACTTCTTCCGTTCCTGTCTTTTTGTCACTCTTCACCGAGAGTAAGCACAAAAATGCTGCCTTAGTTCCTTTAGTGAGTTGTCCTCTCGTGGATCCCAAGTTTAAGCAGGATTCTTTGGCCTTGCTTTGCCCTACCTTTAGATCCTAGGCCTCCACCCTAGATCTTCTTCCTTGGGCATTCACTAGTACCACAAGGTTTCTACCTTGTCCATGTAGGGTTACCACGAACAGATTGAACCAGTCCATTCCGAAGATCACGTCAAATCCCGCCATGTCCAACATGGTGAAATCCATGTCCACTTTCCATATCCCTACTTCGACTCTCGCTTGTCAAAGTACCTCATCGGTGCTTTGGCTACCTTGAACAAACTCTATAGTCCTTGGTTCGCCTAGCCGCTGCACCGTTAGTCCGACTTGTTGGACTGTGTCTGCAGCCACAAAATTATCTAAAGCACCCGTGTCAATAAGGATCTTAACAAAGCTACCTCCGAGCTTTCCTCGGAGGGCTAGTAGATGTCGCGAACGACTCTCTACCAAAGTTGCTCGTGTAATGAGTAACTTTGAGTTAGGTACTGGATCACATACCTCAGTTTGGACTTCACTCGATTTGATGGCCATATTGGCTTTGGCCTTCTTCGGGTAGGGACATTCCCTCGAAAAGTGTCCCACTTCACCGCTGTTGTAGCATACGTTGTTTCCCACACTGCTATACGACTTGACCTTTTTATCCGTGGGTTTGTCTCTTTTCGCTTGACTCCCCCACGTACTTGCTCGCTGGCCATCGGATTTGCCTTTCCGGAACCCCGAGGACTCATTCTTAGAGAAACTCTTCTTGAATTTCCCTCTGCTAAACGTTCCCCTTGGTTTGACCCCTTTGCTAAACATGGATCCCGACCCCATCGTGTTCCCCTTTCGCAGGTTATCGTTGAAATGCACCTTGCTGGCGCATCCAACGCTTCCTTGTAGTTGGTCGGGTTCCACCGCATCACTTCACCGCGAGCCCAGGTTTGCAAACCTGATATGAAGGCATGGAACGCATCCATATCCCCCATGTTCGTGACAAGTATTCTTTTTGCCATAAACCCATAAGCTCTATTTCGTTAAAGTGGGAATTGTCATTATCCCACTTGTAAAATAAGGTTTCCAAACCTTTATATAGTATATAAATATAACAAAATTCAACTGCATTGAGGCACATGCCATTTTATTTTAAACAAGGAAATGTCTACTCAATCACTTCTCCTCCCCTTGCCACTGCTTCATCTCTCTCTTCTCCTTGTCATCGTCGTCCAATTTCTTTCCATCCTTTTAATATTGGCTCAGTTGCTCCGAGTCTAGGTGGAGCCCAAGTCCCCATTCAATCTTTACTTTCCCCTTATTAATAAAACAATTTCGTAGACTTCCAATAACATGCTGTAACACTTCTAGTATAATGCAAATCCTCTCAAAGAATTGTCTTTTAATATTAATACAATGGCATGGAACCCCATAATAAGTTACATTTTTAAATAAATACATGCCATCTCAGACTGTTATTTTTTGCCTCCAACGCCTATACAATAATCTTGGAATTTCATCACTCTCCACACTATCAGGATTTAAACCCAATAGTAATGCCATCTCTTCTCTAATACGTCCACGCTCATGTTCAGTGGTCGAAGAACCCATCCGGTTGAGCAGATTATGGAGATGCGGATAGTGCTTGGCTAGACAATATACATGCCATAAATGATGACTGGTGTCTGTCCGATCAAATGGCTTCTGATATACCGTTCCATCTGCCATTTGGTTGATTTCTGCAGCCACCTTCTGGACTGGCCGGTTCTCTATCACCATCGCTCCAAGCCGTTTTGCAAGGTCCCCCAGAACATACGGTTTCTTCTCCCTAGTTTCCATACTGCAAGAGATGGGGTGCACTGCATATGTGTGTGTGTTCGCTGCAGTTTTAATTGGCGAGTCATCGATGATGAGGATTTCACTTGACCTAGCAATCTGGTTCATCACTACAGCCTCTAGCTTGACGAAGATGGGCTTGCTACCCCTCACATGGACCATAGTCAAGCAATCCTCCTGCGTTAGGAGAAAGTCAAATGGTAATATTACTCGCGTCTGATCGTGCATCATCTGTAGCAACTTTAATGCATTGTGGCGCATCATGGATGTCTAAACTCCCAATTGCAAATTGAACCCGGCCCTCTGTTTTAAGTGTCGCATGGTCATTATTAGATCCCGCAGTTTCTCCTGTGTGATTAATGTGAATCTGTCTCTTTTGACCAACTTGCGACCGCAGGCTTTGGAGGGTGCAATGACATTCGAGGACGAGCCACGCTCATGGGAGAAAAGGACACCGTTCAGATCAAAAATGATACAGTACCTTCGCCGTGACTCTAAAATGAAATGCGTCAGCATAAAAAATGGTACAAGTCAATTTTACCATCTACAATATTAGCGAATGGTGCTCCCGATGGTCGTTGAGAGGGTTTTGGTCGAGGAAACGTGAAGGGCGGAAATACTCTCCTCTGCAATGTGGGGTCAATCGCATCCGATGGTGTGTGGGCACATGCCATTTCAGCTGTAGACTCTGGTACAACTGGCTCAACAGTGGCATGGGGTGGTTCCGATGGCGTGTGATCACACGCCATTTCAGCTGGTGCCTCCGTTGGCAAAGTGGACATGACCGAACAGGCAGCAGGGGCGGTGTAGGGAGGTTCCAATGGCGCGTAGTCAGACGATTGGGCACACGTTGAGTCCGTTAGAAATGAGGATACGACCGGCTCGACGTCTAGGGCGGCCTCATGTGGGTCCAATGGCACCTGGTCACCGTCAGTTGGATACGTGGACAAGATTGACTCAGTGGTATGGGCAGCATCAAGTGGAGCGTGGTCAGCTTGCTTGGCGTTGATATGGATAGTAGCCTCCACCAGCTCTGATGACTCTTGCAGGCAAGTAGAGTCCACTGGCAGATCCATATGCATGTCCAAATATCTCCCTTCGATTGAGATGGTATCCTCCCGTGGTACTAAAAACAAACTCATTAGCACATTGAATCGACTATACTGTATTTACCATCAACTGCTATTGAGGAACTAGGACCGATATCACTTGGGCGCACTGCTAATTCTGAAGGATTGGACATACGTTTCGACCCTTGCTTGGCACTATCCTTCCTCGACACTAAAGGCTAGAGTTTGTAAATTCAACTGAATAATCTCTACTTACCATTTGCTCTACGACCTACATGGACAATGTTAGAAATGGTAAAAGGTTAGGAATGGATGTACTATTATTTACCTGATGGTTTGTCTTGTATGACCTTCCTCCGCTGCTCTTTGGCCACCTCAGGCTGGCCATCGTCGTCATCATCGTCATCGTCGTTATTGTGATCGTCACCATTGTGAGGACCATCCAAGTCCTCTTCGTCCTCCTCTTCTTTGTCCTCCTCTTCGTCCTTCTGCTCTTCCTGTTTATTATCTTTCTCTGGCTCCTCATCCCCCTCCTCCATTTCTTCCATAGGCTGCTCAGGCTGGATGGCTTGTTCTTCCAGGACCATCTTGGAAAAATCATCTGGCCGAGTCTCCATCTCAAAATACAAGACATCCATAGCTTGTTTTAGTGTGTGACCTAGGACCGTATCCTCACCCGACTGTCTTAACATGGTTTCTGCACGTTCTTGCACCCTTCGAAGACGACGAGATGAGAAAAACGTGGCCCTGACTTGAAAAACATCCCTCATCCATTGTACCTCTCCATTGAGATTGGGGAAGGGGAGTCCGCCATAGGAATTTGAGTCAGGAGGTGGTGACTGCCAGCTTTCACTAAGCCCTTGATCTGCAATGAATGGCATGAGCACACACGCCATAACCACGAGGCATTACCTATCATCTTTTCGTTGCCCTTCTTCCTTTTCAAATCAAACGCCTCTGATCCCGACGGCTGTCCAACATGCTTTCGCTTTTTATGATCACTGTCAGTTTGAGCTTGGCTGGTGCTTGTCTGTTTTGCCTTTGAAGAAGTGTCTCCTGCAAGGAATGGCATGAGACCACACACCATTGCAAATATAATTTGTACCTCCTTTTTTCCTATTGCTTGTTTGTTTGTCCTTCTTCGACGCGCCACCAGTGCGCTTTTCAATCCTCGTGTTTGAATATTCACAACGATCTATAATCAAAATGGCGTGAGGCCTCACGTGACCTTACCTTGTGCAGGTTGTGAGCTCGGCCCAACATGGGTATCTTTAACAGTAGCTGTTAACGCCGTTTCAGCATCTGGGGGTGGCCACGCTCCTGCATACAGAGCTTGTGAGATAACATTTAAACTTAAAGTGCGTACTCACCAGGTTCGCAGAGAAGATACTGTTTTTCTTTGGCAATTGTAATTATATGCTCCATTGAAGTCACCTCTTCAATGGAGTTTGTCACCGCAACACACGGGACACCCTTGAGTAGTGCGGCTCGAAAGAATAGTCCGCCGCAGTTGTACTCGACAACGCATTTGCCCTTGGAGTCGGAAGCAGGTGACCCACCCGCTATTGCGTTGAAGACCCAGCTGAGCATTTCCCATGCTGCACCTGGAGCTTTTTTTGGATTCGAAAGCTCCATAGCCGTCTTCAGTTCCTCAGGCACGGGTAAATTGACCTCCCTCAGATCAATTCGATTAGCCTTGTTGAACGAAGCTGGGAAGTCACTCCAGTCCCACTCTGCTGCAAGACCAATAACAAGGGCGAGTGTGAAGATGCGGACATTCGTCGATATCTTCTTCTTAGCCATTATCCCATCTCCCGCATCTCCTTGCCTTTCAACCGAGCCTTCACCTCGTTCAAGGCCTTCCAGAACTTGTGATAGGATTCGTAGTCGTAGATCATATAGTGGACTGAAGATTCCACCTCCACAAGTCCCACCATTAAGTCAATGATGGAGCTGACTTCGTCTGCATGAGTGATCTCCTCGTTTGTGAAGTCCATCACACAAAAGATGTTCTTGACCTGCTCATCTCCGTGGGAAACGATGCTCCTCCACCTTTGATCCTCATCCGAATTCAAGTATACCCGGTAAGGTTCTCGATAGGCCTCTACTACGGGGTTGAGCTGTTTCTGAAGCCGGCGGTCGACATCAATCTTAATGAAATTTGGATACTGATCCAATTTCTCAGCTTTACTTTTCGTGGCATCCCGCAGCAGATCAATGAACTTGGGGGCCCCCTTCACGTACTCGTCGATGTCTTCATTTGACAAATCCAGCGCTTCCATCATCTCTTGTGTGGTGTCGATGCTCACCCTCTCCACGGCCACTTGCTCGAAGATCCAATCCTTCAATAGCGCACGAGCTCTCAGAGTCGTGCACAAGTCCTCGTATGTCACAATATGGCCGGGAGTCATTTTGGTCTTGTTGAAGACTACCTCACCACGTAGAAGAGCATTAGCCACTGTCAGAAGGTCGTCGTCGTCTAGAGACCGCGAGAAACGCAAGGCGTTGAGCTTAAAATCATTGGGCTTCCGGCCGTCCTCCACATCCATTGAGTTTAGTAACTCCCCGTCATGGTACCTCCTCAGCACATCTACCCATTTGTCAAAAACAACTTTTGTCGCGAGTAGAATGTTATGGATGCTGAGTGTGTCATTGACCCCCAGTGTTTTTGAGAGAAGACTCGAGAATTCCTGCAATGGAAATGGCGTGAGGCCACATGCTATGCCACATGCAACGAGGCTTACCTGCCAGGCGCTAGTTGCTAGTGCACGTCCTTGTCCTGGTTTTTGTGGCTTCTTCAGTTGAACCCAGAGCTTCCGTGTTCGTGCCAATGTCTCGTGCAGACCTGATTTGTAGCACGTTTCTTGCTTGACATTCTGCGCGTGGGAGATGTATATGATAGATCGGAGGGGCGAGTTGCCTTTTATCAGGCGGACAACTCTTGTCTTGAAGACTTTCTTCACCTCCTCGCCCACCATAATATCCACAACTATCTCTTGCATCGCCAAGCTAGAATGCTGCCCGGAGACGGCATAGAACCGGATGTTCTGATCGTCCAACACCTTCCTATTGATCAAGTCTGGAAACCTCGTCTCGCCCTTCATTGTTCGGTAGTAGGGGATCACGTCTGCGATGTCGGGTGTTACTGGACTTGCCAGCATCTTCTACTTCAGTTTCTCCACCCACTCATCAGATACTAGCCTGTGGTTGTATTTGCTTTGGATGTCGATACGGCTCACGTCGATTGTATATACTTTGTTGGAATAGTAACAAGTACTATTATCTGCGACGATTTTTGCTGCCTCTTCTTGCTCTTTCTGCTCTTTGCGGCTCTTCTTTTTGGTGGGTGTAGTGTTCGAACCCGAGGCAATGGCATCACCGAGTAGCTTCTTTTTTGGAGGAGAGTCGGACGTTGGCTTGAGCTTGACCACCCTTTTCTGCTTCGGGGTAGTTTCCAGATCGACCCCCTTCCCCTTCGCTTCGCGAACTGGAGGCACTCTCAACGGCTCAATGTTGGAATATAGTTTTTGAACATCGCCATAGGTGAGGTCCGTGGATTCCATGTGATCTTCATAGACCCGCAGCGTCTTTGAAATTGTGGGCCTCCTGGACAACCTCTCCCTAGCTCCCTTTAGGAATTCCTCATAGCCGCTGCCCCCCTCCGGGAAGCTGCTAGGATGTGCAAGGTGGATCTTGAAGGCAGACGCTGTCTTTACCACAAGTGCCAGTCCATATTCTTGCATGGAACTGCATGGAGTGTCTGTCACTTGGATGAGGATCCCCATGCATTCTTTTCTCCCACCATCTGTGTTGTACAGCCTCAGATCCTCGCCTTCCATCCCGAAAGTCCAACTGGTGAGCTCCTCCCCCTTCTCTGCATCCACATTGACAGTGGCTGGAAGAAAAACGCAATTCCTCGCCTATTCAGAAATGCACAACAATTAGAGCTGACAGATGAAAAGCTAGCAGCTGGAAATAACGTGAGGCCACATGCCATTCACCACTGCATCAAATGTCTTGAGGCTGCATCCTAAGATGGCGTGAGGCTACACGCCATCTGTAACCGTACTGCACTCGAGAGCCCAATCGGTGCATGCCAATGTTGCTACTGAATGGCATGTGGCCTCATGCCATTTTCTACTTGGCCTAAAAGACTTACCATTTGAAGCCGAATGGAGGCGTGACAACCGGACTCGCTGGCGAATGTGCATTGTGTGTGCAGCGGATCGTAGCAGCAAGGCTACTCTGCCACTTACAGTTGGAGAGTGGCGCTGAAATCTCCCGGGACGCCAAGTGGGCTGCGTGTGGTGGCGGAGTGGGCGGCGGAGTTGGCGGCGAAGTTACAAACTAGGTGTGTCTTGAAGTGGACGCCGATGCACACGAGCGCGATGCTAGCGCGAGTGTGATGCAAGCGCGAGTGGACACCGATGCACACGAGAAACCTGTAGAGAAGTGGGAGCGCGAGTGGGAGCGCGATGTGAGCGCGAGTACGAAGCAAAATGCAAAACCTAACCTCACACGCGCGAAATGTCACGACGGTTGGTAATCCCGCCATGTCATCATTCCTCGGCCTTGGGCGCCACCATTAATTTCTGGATCGCCGTGCGCATGCGTGAAATCCAAAAGAAATCCGCAACGTCATCATTCCTCGGACTGCATGCACGCGAAATCCAAAAGAAAGATCATGATTGGGATATCATTTAATACCTTTGCTATATTTATACCATGCATGATTGGATATTCCAAAGCATCTTGTATTTCCAAAAATGCCAGATGTTCAGCTAAATAAATTGTCAGAGGATTTGATGTGACGTTCAAGCGTGTGGGCTCATGCAATTTTGATCCCAAAAAATGCACCAAAAAATGCTCGGCGTCATCTGGCGTTATCTCTTGAATGGCGTGGGGCCGCATGCCATTTTCAGGAGCACATAGGAGTATATTCCTAGAATATTCTAACACGCGCGAGATTGTTTTGAGTTTTCTGGAGATCCAACCGTTAGATCGCAAGTAGATTTTACAAAATGGTATACAATGTCCTTCTTGATGACTCTGCAAAGAAGCATCTCGATCGGACACCACATGAGACCACACGAGCCTTACAATGTTTCAGAGGCATTTGCCATAGATCCGACCGTTATTTTGCTCCAAGATTCTACAGTTTGGTGTGCATTGACCTTTCCATCGACATTGCAAAGGGACATCACAATCAGATGCGGGATCACAAGAAACCAACTTCACTAACTCTGGTTTCACCAAGATCTACGTAAGGAGTTATGAAATGAAAGGACCCTCTTTATTGAAATGTGTTTATGGTCCTAGGGGCATTGTGACATATCAAAGGATTTTGCATCAAGTTCTGTATTTGCATGTTTATCAAGCTACTGAATTGCTAAACCCTAAACCCTAACCCTAAACATGTGGCAAATGCTGCGTGAAGAAAGATGCCCTTTCTGGGCAAATGCTGTAAGAGGCAGATGCCGAGCAGATGTATCTCAGGCTAGCGAAGGGGACAAACGAAAGCTAGCTATAAACATGACGGGATGCAAATAGATTACTAGGCTGGTCTTGCGAAAATCAAAAACCATAATTGAAAACATTGAAAATGCAAAAAGAAAGGTTTATAATATTTTTGAATTTTAAGCAACCAAAGGAATGTAAGTAGGGCATGTGTTTGTAAGTTTAAAAATGCCTCAACCACTTAAATTCCCAAGTAAATAAAGCTGTTTCTATTTTTGGTACAGGTAAACTTTATAGCGTGTGGGCTCATGCAATTTTGAACCCAAAAATGCACCAAAAAATACTCGACTAGCATTATTCTTTGAATGGCGTGTGGCCTTATATTGCCATAAATGGACGTACACACACAGCATAATTATTCCTTTACACGGCGAATAATCTTAGCGCGGATCGCTGACATGGCATGGCAAAGTTCGAATCACTGACATGGCACAGCTGGATCGAGGCAAGAACATGATGTGACAAAGTTCAACCTCCGACAGCAAAGTCTAGAAGCTACTCAGTTTGAAATTTGTCAGAGGAATCATAAGATCTGGTTTGTCAGAGGATTTGATGTGACGTTCAAGCGTGTGTTATTTTTGAATTCTGGAACTCATTTCTAGGTCTATCATTTTTGTGCGCCGTGTTCTTGGTTCCGCTGAGCGCAGTAAGCGCTGCTTGTGTAAGCGGCGTTGTGAGCTGTGGTTTATGCGTCTACAAGCGGTTGCGGCATTGCGAGCGCCATTGCGAGCGGCAGTTTATGCGAGTGGCAGTTTGTGCGAGCGGCGCTACGAGCAATTGCGGTGTTGCGAGCGGTGCTATGAGTAGTTGCGGTGTTGCGAGCGGCACTATCTTTGGTGTGGCTACCGCTTCCTCTTGATATTCGGCACTTGTGCTTCCTGGTATGTTCACCATGGAATGGTTTAGGACCACATTTAGGAATGGCATGAGGCCACATGCCATCTTGAGCCCTTGCAATTTCATGGCTAGCGTATTGTCATGTATGTTTTTACTTGCCTGCAGCTGTGTGTATATCAAGATGGCATGAGGCCTCATGCCAATTTTGTGAATGCGAAATTTCACGTGGGTGTCAATAGCATGTTTGAATAATGGCATGTGGCCTCATGCTATTTGGTATGTTATGATTTAGGCCATTCTCCAATCATTTTTTGTATGGTCTTAACTTCTTTTTTGCACTTTCAGAATGGCCTTTAGGGTTGGGGAAAAGGTTTACATTTTGAATGGTGGGAAGAGAGTTGCAAAAGAGACTCTTGTGTCTATGGATCGGAACTTTGTTATACACTGTCAAAGGCTTGGGGAAGGCAATGCTGCTGTATCAGTAGAGACTATCTTCGATGGGAATGTGGTCGCTATTGAACGAGGAGAGATGGTCGTCGGGGTAAATGTTGTTGTTGCCTTGAAAAATCTGCAGAAGAAAGCAGATGTTGGGGACAGCGCAAGTGTGACGCATGTTCCCTCCGTGGATCTTAAGAACCGTGCTACATGGATTCAGGCAAAGGTGTTTCTAAACAACCCCGAGGGGGAAGTGGTAGCTGAGGGCTTAGCCACAGTTGTCGATCCAAGAGATGCGGTTGCTAATCAAGAATTGGGCTGGGATGATATTGGAGTTGCGATTTTAGAGGTTGTTGACACAGAAGAAAACAGTCTGACTATTGGAAGCATTGTGCGGTGGAAATTGAGGCATTTAGTGTTTGAGAATGTGAAGGATTCACAATCAAACACCACTACAACTGATGACAGAACATCTCTTCATGGGAAAAGAAAGTACACCTTCCTATAGCGCAGCCAAAGGGATCTGAGCAACGAACCGAAAAGGCAGAAAATGGCAATGGAGGTTCGAATGGTTTCGACAGTTGCTTGTTGCAAGAGGAGGTGCTGTCAACATGCTGATTGGGATGCTATTGAAGAGGAGAGAGCAAGATACAAGACATTTTCCTGGAAGGCAGCTCGCAATTTTGTGTATGAGGCATTACAGTCATCTGTTGATGCTTAAGAACATCAGGTGGGGGGCATGGTCTTCCAGAGGGGTTTGGTCTGCATGAAGGCATGGAGAATCATTTATGGAGTCCCTCGAACCACATTCTACAGAATCAAAACTGAGTTCGAGGAACAAAGGGTTCAACAGGCAGTCCATGGGAACGACGGTACGCACAAAACCAGGGGTCATGTTGTATATGGAGAGGCAATCTTCAAGAGGTTTGTCGAGACATGTAGCGAGCAGCAACCACATAAAACCCGCCTCTTGGAAGATGGAACACGAGACACCCAACGAGTTCTCCCTTCCATGTATACCAAGGGGGCCATATTGGAAGATGTGAATCAGGAACTCCAGAGTAATGGCTACAGGAAGCTGAGCCAATCTAGATTTAGTAGATTGTGGAGCAACAGGTTCAGGGATGTGAGTATAGGAAAGTACTCCAGCTTTTCAAAGTGTGACGAGTGCACTGCTATCAAAATGGCTTTGTCGAAGAATTCTTGCAGCGCTCAAGAGCGAGAGACGTTGGTTAGAAGGCGGCTCAACCACAACATCGAGCAGAGAAGCTGTAGGACTGCATATTATCATAACAGGATTCTCTCCATGGAGAGACCTGACTCTTACCTCTTCATCATCCACGACAAAATGGACCAGAAAAAGACTTGCTTACCTCGACTCAATCCTACCCCCAAGGCAATCTCTTCATCCATGCAGCTGCCTGTGTCTCTGTTTGGCATAATCGCTCATGGGCATGGTGCCCAGAACTATGGGAACTTCTTTGTACCTCTATGGGGTGGCGGGGGTGCAAACATGATGATTGCGTCCCTAGCAAAACACTTAAGGTCTCTGCAAAGTGCGCAGACTGAGCTGAACGGCCAACCCTTGCATAAGGCCCTTGTCGATCGAACCCCATACAGGGTTCAGCTAGAGGAGGAGCAAAGGCTTGCAGTATCACGTGGGGCCCCATGCCATCCCAGTGAATATGTTGGCCGTTAGATTGTAGGGTTATCACGTGAGGCCTCATGCCATTCCGACGAGGCTGGTCGCCCGGTGAATGCACAGCCTCATCCAAACGAAGCAGAATCTCAAGGAAGTTCTTGCGGCCGATGTGGCCTTCCACCCCATCTTCTGCTCCAAACAGACAATGCTGGCAGTGAGAACAAAAACATATACGTCTTCACGTACTTGGCGATGCTTGTTGCTAAAGGCATATTTGAAATGGTTACACTTGGCTTTCTCATGGTTGGGCACACTCATGAAGACGTCGATGCCATGTTCAGTCACCTGGCAAAGTCCCTCCGGCGATCCAATGTCCTCACCCTCCCACAACTCTACGATGAATTCCAAAATTGCATCAAAGGCACTGTTGAAGCTGCACTTGTGACAGAGGTTCCAGACTTTAAGGGGTTTGTGAGAGGCTACATCAAGGACGGATCCGAAACGCTGATTGGCCACTCCAAGCCTCTTCAGTTTCATTTCAGCATGCGTGACGGTGCTCTAGTGATGAGGTACAAGATGAGAGAATGGGACACAGTGTGGCTGCCAGTGGATGGCATTGAACTCTTCAAGAGAAATCCCATAACTGGGGAACCTATGATTCCTCAGGGTTCCCCACGGCCGATGCACCCGGATGGACTCAAAGACCAGGAAAGTATAGTGGCCGGGATTAGACAGCATATTGCCTTCTGGAAGAGGGGGTTGGTGTTTGGTGGAGAATCCTATTTTAAGAGGTGCAAGCCTTTGCTCGAATACTGGGAGAAGATTATATCTGCTATCCAAAATGGGCCGGTTGTATATGAAGAATTGGAAGAGTCCTTTTGGCCAGAACCCAGAGCACTAGATAGTAGCAGAACAATGTCCTTTGGAAATGCAGTGACAGATAACGATGTTGAGGATCACTATTGTGGGCTGAGGAACAAGAAGCCAGATTCAGCATTCAATCCAATACAGGTCTGCAAAGGAATGGTCGTGCTTGTCAGACCCAGTAATAAAAAACAAATGATATGGGTGGGGCGCTACATCACTGATGCAGAGGAGGACGCGGAAACTAACTCCTTCAATGTAACTGTGGAGTGGTTCAAGCCAAATTCCAGATATACGAAGGATTGCCTAGAAAAGAGATGGGTGCTGAATCCAAGGGATCCCAGCATGAGCATATCGGTGGATAATGTTGTGCATGGTTGGATGTGGAAGTAGAGTGCCACCATCACCTTGCCAGACCATGCAAGAGATGCAGCAAGAGCATTCATAACCCGGGTTCAAGGTGAGATTCATTAATATTCCTTTACTAAGTTTCTAATGTATTTTATTTCAAGATGAACAATCCGAATCTGAATCAGAGGAGGCGTGATGGCATGGCGTGATGGCGTGAGGCATGAGGCGTGACACCAAAAAGGAGGTGTCCACTAGCGCTTAGGCTTATAATGGCGTGTGCCCTCATGCCATTTACTTGATCACCAAATACCTTTTTCCCTTTGCACTAGTATATCTTAATACCAGTCTGAGAAATAGAATGGCATGTGCCCTCAGGCCTTTTACTAAATCACTTTTGAAAGAAATGCAAGCCTCTATGTCGTAAAAAAAAGGTACTAGAGAAATTCCTTAATAATATGAATGTTATTTAGTTTCATGAAAATACACTAAGGGTCAAATGAGTTAAATGACTTCTCTAGACTAGCAATGCCTCTTGCTACACCTTCACAATTAGATTCGTTAGAAAAAGATAACATTGAATAATATCTAAATGTTCTCACCATTAAGTTATATGTCTGGCTAATAGGAATGACGTTCATCTTGGAAAGCTCACCACACGCTCAATGAACAAACAAATAGTGTGTGCGCGCATGCCATCGCTCTTCTTTAGCTTCAGATTCGGCTTGTTCACCTTGACAATGAGATTTATTATACAACCAGATGGACTCAGTCTGGACACAAAGTCACCGCGCTAGTCACCATGCCCCAGATATGTCTAGCCCCTGGACAAAAAACATATAATTTCACGTCATTTTCAAATACTTGAAAATTTGTACCTAGTCCCATTTTACTGAATAAATCCCATTTTAACGAAATAGAGCTTCCATTCAAATACTCCTGAATGGTTCCAATCTGCTTCAGCCTACTCAGCTCATCCCTTAGATGTAGAGTAGCATTTGGAGGAACGTAAGTTGCGCGGATCCTCGCCTTCATCATTTCCCAAGTGGCCACCGGTCCTTCGTTGGCCTCACTATCATTCTCCACCAAGACTTGGCATTATTTGCCAAGTATGGTTTTGCACATGGGACCTTCTCCGAGCTCGGTAACCGCAACGCTCGGAAGTAGTCCTCCATATCGTAAAACCAATCCTCCACCACCTTATAGTCGTTCACCCCCTTGAAGACCGGTGGGGGCTTTGGTTTGTACTTGGGAACTCCCTGAGGGACTGATTCCACTTCGGTGTATTCGACCTTGTCTGGTTTTGCCTCAGTCCCTGCCGAAGGGTCCACACCTTCTGCACTACCAACATCTGCAGTCTTTCGCTTTTTCTTCCGCTTCTCGTCACGCTTTAGCTTGCGTACGAGAGTCTTTAGCAGGGCATTGGTCTGTGCCAATTGTCCTTCTAGAACGTCCAGTCGAGCCTTGGACAACCGAACCTCGCCACCGGACTCCTGTTTGGAAGTTTCCTCACTAGAGTCCTCATGCAAGGATTCCTCATCCATAGCCTCTTGTTCGACCGGAGGCTCCAGCTTTGGCAGAGGTTCTATCTCTGCCTGGGTTCACTTACGCCCTGCCTTTGCCATCTCCCAGCAATCCGCTTCTATCCTTCGCTAGAACTGAGGAAAAGGCTCTGATACCAAATCTAAGCCACAAATTTCCT